>NC_064810.1:85708997-85733560 GCF_023721935.1 Panthera uncia
ATATGGTATCTGTCTTTCTCTGTATGGCTTATTTCACTTAGCATCACATTCTCCAGTTCCATCCACGTTGCTACAAAAGGCCATATTTCATTCTTTCTCATTGCCACGTAGTATTCCATTGTGTATATAAACCACAATTTCTTTATCCATTCATCAGTTGATGGACATTTAGGCTCTTTCCATAATTTGGCTATTGTTGAGAGTGCTGCTATAAACATTGGGGTACAAGTGCCCCTATGCATCAGTACTCCTGTATCCCTTGGATAAATTCCTAGCAGTGCTATTGCTGGGTCACAGGGTAGGTCTATTTTTAATTTTCTGAGGAACCTCCACACTGCTTTCCAGAGTGGCTGCACCAATTTGCATTCCCACCAACAGTGCAAGAGGGTTCCCGTTTCTCCACATCCTCTCCAGCATCTATAGTCTCCTGATTTGTTCATTTTGGCCACTCTGACTGGCGTGAGGTGATATCTGAGTGTGGTTTTGATTTGTATTTCCCTGATGAGGAGCGATGTTGAGCATCTTTTCATGTGCCTGTTGGCCATCCGGGTGTCTTCTTTAGAGAAGTGTCTACTCATGTTTTCTGCCCATTTCTTCACTGGGTTATTTGTTTTTCGGGTGTGGAGTTTGGTGAGCTCTTTATAGATTTTGGATACTAGCCCTTTGTCTGATATGTCATTTGCAAATATCTTTTCCCATTCTGTTGGTTGCCTTTTAGTTTTGTTGGTTGTTTCCTTTGCTGTGCAGAAGCTTTTATCTTCATAAGGTCCCAGTAATTCACTTTTGCTTTTAATTCCCTTGCCTTTGGGGATGTGTCAAGTAAGAGATTGCTACAGCTGAGGTCAGAGAGGTCTTTTCCTGCTTTCTCCTCTAAGGTTTTGATGGTTTCCTGTCTCACATTCAGGTCCTTTATCCATTTTGAGTTTATTTTTGTGAATGGTGTGAGAAAGTGGTCTAGTTTCAACCTTCTGCATGTTGCTGTCCAGTTCTCCCAGCACCATTTGTTAAAGAGACTGTCTTTTTTCCATTGGATGTTCTTTCCTGCTTTGTCAAAGATGAGTTGGCCATACGTTTGTGGGTCTAGTTCTGGGGTTTCTATTCTATTCCATTGGTCTATGTGTCTGTTTTTGTGCCAATACCATGCTGTCTTGATGATGACAGCTTTGTAGTAGAGGCTAAAGTCTGGGATTGTGATGCCTCCTGCTTTGGTCTTCTTCTTCAAAATTACTTTGGCTATTCAGGGCCTTTTGTGGTTCCATATGAATTTTAGGATTGCTTGTTCTAGTTTCGAGAAGAATGCTGGTGCAATTTTGATTGGGATTGCATTGAATGTGTAGATAGCTTTGGGTAGTATTGACATTTTGACAATATTTATTCTTCCAACCCATGAGCAGGGAATGTCTTTCCATTTCTTTAAATCTTCTTCAATTACCTGCATAAGCTTTCTATAGTTTTCAGCATACAGATCTTTTACATCTTTGGTTAGATTTATTCCTAGGTATTTTATGCTTCTTGGTGCAATTGTGAATGGGATCAGTTTCTTTGTCTTTCTGTTGCTTCATTGTTAGTGTATAAGAATGCAACTGATTTCTGTACATTGATTTTGTATCCTGCAACTTTGCTGAATTCATGTATCAGTTCTAGCAGACTTCTGGTGGAGTCTATCGGATTTCCCATGTATAATATCATGTCATCTGCAAAAAGCAAAAGCTTGACTTCATCTTTGCCAATTTTGATGCCTTTGATTTCCTTTTGTTGTCTGATTGCTGATGCTAGAACTTCCAGCACTATGTTAAACAACAGCGGTGAGAGTGGGCATCCCTGTCGTGTTCCTGATCTCAGGGAAAAAGCTCTCAGTTTTTCCCCGTTGAGGATGATGTTAGCTGTGGGCTTTTCATAAATGGCTTTTATGATCTTTAAGTATGTTTTTTCTATCCCGACTTTCTCATGGGTTTTTATTAAGAAAGGGTGCTGGATTTTGTCAAAGGCCTTTTCGTTTTGTCATTTTGAAGGGAGAAAAGGAATTAATGAGGTAGAAAAATTAAAATTAAAAAAATTAAAATTAAAAAAATATTAAAATTAAAAAATTAAAAACACACACATTCAGAAAAAAAATTGAATAAATGATGCTAGATCCTAGGTGTGTTTTGGTTTGGGTGTTGAAAGTGGTTTGACAGATTAGAGAAAAAAAGGGGGGGGGGAGAAAATCATTTGAGAATCTGAAAAAATGAATACACTGAAGTAGACTAAAATGAAATGATGGGAGTAAAATAGAATTTGAAAAAATTTACACAAAAGTAAAAAATATATTAGGAAAAAATTAAAGAAAAATATTTTTAATAAAAATTAAAAATAAAAATGAATTTTTTTCTCTTTTTATATTCAAAAAGAAAAGAAACAAAAAAGAGAAAAAAGAGAAAAAAGAAATCGTTTGAAAATTTGAAAAAGTGAATACACTGTAGTAGACTAAAATAAAATGATGGAAGTAAAATGGAGTTTGAAAAAATTTACATAAGTGCAAAAAAGATAGTAAAAAATTTAAAGAAAAATATTTTTAATAGAAATTGAAATTGAAATTGAAAGATTTCAATTCAAAGAAATTGAAAAAAAAAAGAAGTTTTTTCACTTTCTGCATTCAAAAAAAAGAAAAGAAATGATAAAGAAAAAAGAAAACAAGGAAATTGTTTGAAAATTTGAAAAGGTGAATACACTGAAGTAGATTAAGATAGAATAATGGAACTAAGATAGAATTGGAAAAAATTTACACAAAAGTAAAAAATATAGTAAAAAATTAAAGAAAAATATTTTTAATAAAAATTGAAAATAAAATGAATTTTTTCTTTCTGTATTCAAGGAAAAGAATGTGTAAAAGAGAAAAAAAAGAAAAAAGAAAAAAAAAAGAAAGAAAATTGAATAGATGGACCTGCTAACAGATTGAAATAGGACTGAAATTACTTTGTTTTCCCCTAGAAGTCAGTCTATGTAGCGCTTTATAGTCCATAAACTAAGCCGGTGGTGAGACTTGTATTCTTGAAGAGCGAGGTTGGCCCAGTTGGGCGGGGCTCAGTGAAACAGCTCCGTTCTCCACTAGATGGCGCTGCTAGCCTAGTGGGGTGGATTGTTGCAGGGCTCGTAGATATGTATGCGCATGCACGGGAGCGGTGAAATGGCATCATCCAGATATCCAGTCTCTAGTATGGGAATTTTTCTCTCGGATCAGCAATCGCACACCCATCCTGTCTTCAGCTTTTGTCCGCTCTTCGCTTCTTCACTGTCCGTGACCAAGCCCCAGGCAGTACCTCTCTCCCAAGTTTTATCTCAGATGAGGCTGTTTTCCCTGGCCCCTTACTTCCAAAGGACTGAGGCTTTGACCCATTCCGCCCCTCTGTGGGAGGGTCTCGCCGAGCAATGGCCGAATGCCAGCTGTACCCAGGAACGCCTGCTGGACCCTGCTGCTGCCGGTGCCCCGAGACTGCAGCCAGGTGCCAGCCCGCCCCAGAAAAAGTTTGTGAGATAGTGTAGCAGCAGCTTTTCAGGGACTGTGGAAAATCACAACACACATCTGGCACCAGGCTTCACCCTTAATGACCTTGTTCCAGCACCAGCGAATGTGGCCGCCTTCTGGGGTCTGCTGGGACCAGGTGGCTTCAACAGTCTCTACCAAATGTCCTTCCAGCAGTGGAACCGCTTTTCCCCGTGTGGCCCGAGAACCTCCCAGACCCCACTCTGTTCCTGGGGATTCGCCCTTCCCACCAGAGCACTGCCAGGTATCGAGCTGCAGAGTTGCAGCCTTTGCGCTCCCCTTGTTTACAGTCCTAATGGAATTTAAACCCTCTCCTTTCTCCTTTCTCCCTTTTTAGTTTAGTCCCTGTGGCTATTTCCGATTTTCCACTTTCTCTCCAGCTGCTTTTGGGAGGGGTGCTTTTCCCATATTCTCCCCTGACCCAGTCTCCGTCCTCTCTCTGCCTGCAAAGGCGACTCCCTGCCTGCCACCGGCTTCTCTCTCCCCAAGTTTACCTCTCTGTGCCACGTACCTGCTGAATTCTGTGGTTCAGGTTGTGCAGATTGTTGTGTTAATCCTCCAGTTTTCTAGGCATGTTAGACGGTTTAGTGTTGGTCTGTCTATATTTCATGGACGCGAGACACACAAAAAACTTCCATGGTGTTCCGCCATCTTGGCTCCTTCCCATGACTTTTTCATTTTATAACTGGAAGTCTATACTTCTTGTACTAATTCATTAAGTAATTAATTAAGAGAGGGGGGGTGCGGGGAGAGAGAGAATCCCAAGTAGGCTCCACGCTCATCATGGAGACTGACATGACCCTGGGATCATGACCTGAGCTGAAATTAAGAGTTGGACGCTCAAATGACTGAGCCATCCAGGTGCCCGTGGAAGTCTGTACTTCTTGATTATCTTCCCCTATTTCGCCACCACACCAAACTTCCCTCTGGCAACCATCAACTTGTTCTCTGTGTCTTTGAGTCTGGGTTTTGCTTTATTTGTTTTGTATTTTAGATTTCACATAAAACTGAAATCATACAGTATTTGTCTTTCTCTGTCTTATTTCAATTAGCATCAATATCCTTGAGTTTGATCCATGTTGTCACAAATGGCCAGATTTCATTCTTTTTTTACGGCTGAGTAGAATTCCAATATATATCTTCTATATCTTCTTTATGCATGCATCCAATGATGGACACTTAGGTTGTTTCCATATCTTAGTATTATAAGTAACGCTGTTATGAACACAGGGGTACACCTATCTTTTCATATTAGTGTTTCATATTCTTTAGATAGATATCCAGTAGTAGAATTGCTGGATCATATGGTAGTTCTCTTTTTAGTTTTTTGAGAAACTTCCACACTGTTTTCCCTAGTAGCTGCACCAATTTACATTCCTACCAACAGTTCACATCCTCACCGATACTTGTTACTTCTATCTTTCTGATTCTAGCCATTCTGACAGTTGTGAGGTGATATCTCCTTATGGTTTTGAATTGCATTTCTCTGATGATTCGTGATTTTGAACACATTTTCATGTGTCTGTTGGCCATCTGTATGTCTTCTTTGGAAAATATTCAGATATTCTGCCCATTAAAATTTTTTTTTAATTATGGTTTTTTTTTAAAGTTTATTTATTTATTTTGTAAGAGAGAGAGAGAGAGATATAACAAGTGAGGGAGGGGGAAGGAGAGAGAGAATCCCAAGCAGGCTCCATGCTCTACACTGTGCCTGACATGGGGCTCCATCTCATGATTACGAGATCATGCCTTGAGCTGAAATCAAGAGTTGGATGCTTAACTGACTGAGCCACCCAGGTGCCCTCTGCCCATTTTTTTAAATTGGATTTTTAAAGTTGTTATTGAGTTGTATGAGTTCTTTATATATTTTGGATATTAACCCCTTATTGGATATATGATGTGCAAATATTTTCTCTCATTTGGTAGATTGCCTTCTCATGCAGAAAGCTTTTGGTTTGATATAGTCCTGTGTGTTAGTTTTGCTTTTGTTTTCCTTTTCTTTGGAGTTAGATCCAGAAAAACATTGTTAAGACCAATGTCAAGGAGCTTTCTGCTTATGTTGTCTTCCATGAGTTTTATGGTTTCAGGTCTTGCATTCAAGTTTCTAATCCATTAAAACAAATTTTTTTTTTAAATTTTATTTATTTTTGAGAAAGAGAGACAGAATCTGAAGCAGACTCCAGGCTCCTAGCTGTCAGAACACAGCCCGATGTGGGGCTCAAACTCATGACCTGAGCCGAAGTGGGATGCTTAACTGAGTCACCCAAGCATCCCTGTTTTCATCCATTTTGAGTTAATTTTTGTATATGATGTAAGATAGTGGTCCAGTTCCATTCTTTCACATGTAGCTGTCCATTGATTGAGGAGACTGCCCTTTCCCACTGTATATTCTTGTCTCCTTTGTTGTAAATTAATTGACTATATAATCCTGTTTTTATGCCAATACCACATTGTTTTGATTGCTTTAGGTTTGCAATATAATTTGAAACCAGGCAGTGTGATACCTCTAGTTTTTTTCTTTTTTCTCAAGATTGTTTTAGTTATTCTGGGTCTTTTGTGGTTCCATATAAATTTGAGAATTATTTGTCCTATATCTGTGAAATATGCCATTGGAATTTTGATAGGGGTTGTACTGAATCTCATTGGTTTGGGTTTTTATGGGCATTTTAACACTATTCATTCTTCTAATCTATGAGCACAAGATATCTGCATTTATTATTTCTTCAAGTTGTTTAGTCAATGTCTTATAGTTTTCAGTGTACAGATTTTTTTTCCTCCTTGGTTAAATTTATACGTAGGTGTTTTATTCTTTTTGTTGTGATCATAAATGGGATTATTTTCTTGATTTCTCTGATAGTTTGTTATTAGTGTATAGAAACACTACAGATTTTGTATATTAATTTTGCATACTGAAACTTTCTTAAATACATTTGATAGTTCTAATAGTTTTTTGGTGGTCTTTAGGGTTTTCTATATATAGTACCATGTCATCTGCAAATAGTGATGGTATTTCTTCTTCCTCTCCAGTTTGCCTCTTATTTCTTTTTCTTGCCTAATAACTGTAGCTAAGAGTTCCAATATTATATTGAATAAAAGTGGGCATACTTGTCTTGCTCCTGATTTTAGAGAAAAAGCTTTCAGCTTTCACCACTGAGTATGATGTTAACTGTAGGCTTGTCATATATAGCCTTAATTATGTTGAGGTACTTTCCCTCCATACCCATTTCATCAAGAGATTTTATCAATAAATTGATGTAGAATTTTGTCAAATGCCTTTTCTGCATCTGTTGGGATGATCATATGGTTTTATCTTTATTAAAAATTTTTTTAAAAAGTTTATTTTTGAGAGACAGAGAGACATAGCATGAGTCGGGGAGGGGCAGAGAGAGAGAGGAAGACAAAGAATCCAAAGCAGGCTCCATGGGGCTTGAACCCATGAACTGTGAGATCATGACCTGAGCTGAAGTTGGATGCTTAACCAACTGAGCCACCCAGGTGCCCCTTATCTTTCATTATTTTAATGTGGTGTATCATATTGATTGATTTGTATATGTAAAACTGTCCTTAAATCCCTGGAATAAATCCCACTCAATCATGGTGTATAATTCATTTAATGTTTTGTTGAATTCAGTTTGCCAATGTTTTGTTGAGAATTTTTACTTCTATGTTCATCAGGGATATTGGCCTATAATTTTTCTTTTCTTTTCTACAACTCTGGGCTTCATTTGTTTTCTTTTTCTAATTCCTTTAGGTATGAAGTTAAATAGTTTCTTGTTTCTTGAGATAGGTTATACTGCTATGAACTCCCATCTTAGAACTGCTCTGGCTGTATCCTGTTGATTTTAGTGTGTCATATTTCTGTTTTCATTTGTTTCTAGGTATCTTTAAATTTTTTCCTTCGATTTATTCTATGATCCCATAGTTATTCAACAACATGTTGTTTTATCTCCATGTATTTGTAGTTATTTCAGTTTTCTTCTTGTATTGAATTCTAGTTTCATACCACTGTGGTCAGAAAAGATGCTTAATATTATTTCAGTCTTCTTGAATTTATTGAGACTTGTTTTTGGCCTACCATGGGATTTATCGTGGAGGATGTTCCATGTGCATTTAAGAAGAATATAAATTCTGCTGCTTTAGGATGGAATGTTCTAAATATATCTATTAAGTCCATCTGGTCTAATGTGTTAAGGCCAATGTTTCCCTATTGATTTTCTGTCTGGATGATTTAGCCATTGATGTAAGTAGGGTGTTAAAGTCTTCTATTATTTCATTGCTGTCAATTTCTTCCTTTTAAGTCTATTAATATTGGCTTTATTTTAGTGCTATGTTGGATGCATATATATTTATAAATGTTATATCTTCTGACTGGATTGACTCCTTTATCATTACGTAGTGCTCCTTTTTGTCTTTCATTACATTCTTTGTTTAAAGTATATTGTGTCTGATATGAGTATACATACAGCAGCTTTCTTTTTATTTCCATTTGCATGAAATGTCTTTTTCCCACCCTTCACTTTCAGTCTGTGTGTGTCTTCTGACGTGAGTCTCTTGTATGCAGTATATAGATGTGACTTGTTTTTCTTTTTTCTTAATCCATGCAGACACTCCACATTGATTGGAGAATTTAGTATGTATACAATTAAATTAATTATTGATAAGTGTGTACTTATTGCCATTTTGTTAATTGTTTCTGGCTGTTTTTATAGTTCCTCTCTGTTTCTTTCTTCTCTTTTTCTCTTTCCTTATATTTTGATGAATTTCTTTAGTGTTGTGTTTACATTCCTTTCTCATTTTTGTATGTATGTATTTACTTTCAGGTTTTGCTTTGTGGTTACCATGAGGTGCACACATGTCATCTTATAACAGTCTATTTTAAGTTGATAGCAACTTAAATTTGAACACATTCTAAAACTACATTTTTACTCCTCTTTTCCTACTTTATTATATTTTTTAATTTTTTTTCATGTTTATTTTTGAGAAGAGAGAGAGCATGAGCGGGGGGAGGAGAGAGAAAGAGGGAGACACAGAATCTGAAACAGGCTCCAGGCTCTGAGCTGTCAGCACAGAGCCCAATGTGGGGCTCGAACTCACGGACCACGAGATCATGACCTGAGCTGAAGTCAGAGGCTTAACTGACTGAGCCACCCAGGCACCCCGTCCCTACTTTATATTTTTGATATCACATTTTACATGTTTTCATTTTACGTATCTCTTAACTAATTATTATGGTTTTAGTTCATTTTACCACTTTATAAATGATCAATCCACTACCTTTGCTTTATATTTACCTGTTCCAGTGAGGGTTTTTTTTTTTTTTTTTTTTGTATGTTTTTTTGTTATTAGTTAGTGCCATTTCTTTTCAGCAAAATGAAATCCCTTTAACATTTCTTGTAATGCCAGTTTAGGAGAGATGTACTTCTTTAGCTTTTGCTTATGTGGCATACTTTTTAATCTCTCCTTCAATTCTGAATGATACTATTGTCGGGTATTGCTTGGTTGGAATTTTTTTTTTTCTTTCAACATTTTGACTATGTCAGGCCACTTCCTTCTGGTCTGCAAAGTTTCTGCTGAGAAATCTATTGAGAGCTTTATGGGGTTTCCCCTGTACATAACAATTTGTTTTTCTCTTGCTTCTTTAAGTTCTTTATTTGAATGTTTGTCATTTTAATTATAATGTGTCGTGATGTGGATCTCTGTTTGTCTTATTTGGAGCTCTCTGGGCTTCCTGGAGCTGGATGTCTGTTTCCTTCCTTAGGTTAGGGAGTTTTTCAGATATTATTTCTTCAAGTAATTTTTCTGTCCCATTTTCTCTCTCTTCTTTTGGGACCTCCTATAATGTGTATGTTATTTTACTTGATGTTGGTCTCTTAAGTGGTCTTCATTTTTTAAAATTCTTTTTTTCTTTTGTTGCTCTGTTGGGATGAGTTTTATTGCTTTGTCTTCCAGCTTGCTGATGTGTTCTGTTTCATCCAGTTTGCTCTTGAACCCCTCAAGTGTATTTTTCAGTTCAGTTATTGTGTTTTCCAGCTCTGTGACTTCTGTTTAGTATTTTCTTATAATTTCTCTCTCTTAGTTCAAGTTCTCACCTTATTCATTCATTCTTCTGAGTTTGGTGAGCATCTTTATGACCATTACTTTGAATTCTTTATCAGGTAGATTACTTATCTCTGTATCATTAAGGTCTTTTCATGAGGTTTAGTGTTGTTTTTTCATTTGGAACATATTTCTTTGTTTTCTCATTTTACTTGACTCTGTGTTTGTTTAGGCAAAACAGCTACTTCTCTCAGTCTTGAAGGAGTGGCCTTGTGTAAGTGATAAATGTTCTTGTTCACCCTTTCCCTAGCTCTTGGTTGTTTCTCAAAACTTTGTGGTTGTCTAAACTGCCTGATTTATTCTTTGTATGTCCCAGCTGTTGAGGGTGTGTTAAAACCTGTCAGTGTTCCAAGGGAAGGAATTTCATTTAGCACCTAGTTTAAGGCTGATTGGAAGCCAGACCCTCAGGCAGCAGCTGTAAAAGTATGCAAATATATACAGTCCTGAGGGGCTGCGATTGGAAACCTAGTTGGCCTTCAGACAAAGTGATCTAGAAGTGTCTCCCAGATGAGAGTTGCAAAAACTGGGGCTCCAGACAAGTGTATAAGCTCCTTTCTGGGAGGTCTTGTCAAGCTACAGCAAGACCAAGAGGGTGTGCAGGGATTGTGTATCCCTGCTTGTGTTCCCTGGGAGTGCCTCCTTAGCCTCTAGATGTGTAGGGAACCTGAAGCCTGTACTTTAGGCTGAAGCTCCAGGCTAAGGAGATAGTCCCTTTTCACAGGAAGATTGTGTATTATAGTCTGCTATCTGTGCAGTACCTTGGGGGGTGGTGGCCTACCAAGAACTTGTCTTTCTAATCATTACATTCCAGTGGCACTCAGGAACAGCAGCCTCTTGGCCACCAGGGTCAGGTGATCAAAGGTGTCCCCTGTGTAGATGCTTCCCATGCACACTGAAATTATGCCAGTTTTCTATATCAACAATTATAATTGGGTCTGTTAAATCAATATATGAGAAATGCAGAGGCCTTATAATAAGCCTCTTCATGTGTAGATTCTATGGGTATCTTACAATAAACCTCTGGGATGCCTTAATATGAAGCAACTAAAATCTAGTTTCAGAACATGAGGGAAAAGATGGGATATTGGGTATTGGAAACCCACAAAATATCCAAATCTTAGTTTATGGCTGAAACTCTTAATCTATCATACTTGTTCACAAATTATAAAATGTGCTGGCTCAAATTTCATTAAAAAAGTTTTTTCCTCTTCCCATTTTCTGAGGGTGGCATGATTGAAAGTGAGTGAAATATCAGAGGAGACTAAAAATCTCCAAACCAGGTCTTGAACTCAGAGTAGTATTAACCAGGGAGTGTTGCTGTCCTCTGAAGCCAGTGCTTCCTGGTGTAGGCTCCTGGAACATCCTGGATAGCCTGACATTCCCCTCACTCTCTTTGAATTCTGAAGATGTTGCCAGAGAGAAGAGGAGCTAGGGAGAGAAAGGAGAAGGATGTGGGATAAAGTATAAAATATACTTTTGGAAGAAAGCAAGTAGCAATTCCCTTGACAGCGTTTTTACTCAGCTTTAACTTTTAGTAAGCTTTTTAAGCAGCTTGATGGTGCCTGAATTTCTACTATTATAGCTGCATTCATTTGGCTTAAGATTTCGATAAGACTCTTAAAGTGGAAATACCTCTGGGACTCATATGCCTAATGAGCAAGGAGTAGCAAACCAATGACATTGACCATAGGAAGTGGTGGGACTCTGGCAAATTGGAGAATACATCCCTGTCCATGGGGACAGCCTCTGTTTGGCTTGGCCAGCTGCTCATAGGCAGGAGTATGGGATCTTATGATATTTTCAAAAGCTAGTAATCAGTTTATGAGAAATTTCATGATTTTTAAATTGTTAGCAACTAATTCCACATTGAACACACACACACACACACACACACACACACAAGGCCAAACAAAACACATTTGTGGGCTGGATGCTGTCCGTGGGTCACCAGTTAGCAACTTTTGTTTTGGACTTTACTGTTCACTGGACCCCCCACTGTGAAATAATTTATCGCATCCTTTGCTGGTACAGAACAGAGGGAAGGAGAGAAGAAATGCAGGACCATTCACACAGAGCTGTGAGTGAACAGAGAGGACATGAGGGGTGAGGGGAAAGAAAACAGCAGTGAAGGCTTCATTATTCTGAGTGGACTGACCATGGGTCACCAAGCCCCATAGTAGATATGCTGCTTTTCCAACAGCTGAATATAAAAGAACAAGTCAAATCCTACTATTTCTGGATGCTGTTAATTCCAAACCTTTTAAGTCATTCTTTACATATGGAACTCATAAAATAGTGTAAAAATCATTTTCATGGGTAATGTGCAGTATACCTGACAGAGAAGTAAGCTCCTAATACTTATTCACATAATACAAATGAAAACTACAGACAGGCAATTCTTTCCTAGTCATTGATTAAACAGATCTCTAAAGACTTCCTTATGATTGTTTGTTATATGTAAGAAATATTATATTATATTACATTTTATAACACATAATTTTAGCTTGTTTAGATGGACTTTTAGCCAAGCTCTGAACATGGGATTTCATGGTGTTGCACTGAACCTGCTCACAAACCTGAGGTGGACAGCAAATGGGATCATCCCTCCACCCACCATGGGTTGGTATATGTTTCCATTTCTCTATGGGCTTATTGAAATATCTCCTTCCTACTTCCTCCAAAGGACAGCCTTTTCTGCCTCAGGCAGAAATAGAAATATAGACCACGATGATGGAGACTTACCAGATGTGCACAAGAAGCTGCCATCCAGTGCTGGAGAGGACCGAGCCTTGCTGCTGGGCTTTGCAATGATGGGCTTCTCAGTCCTCATGTTCTTCTTGCTTGGAATTACCATCCTAAAGCCTTTCATGCTCAGGTAAGAAACATAGAAAGGAGACCCAGAATTTTCAATTCGGATCAGATCCAAGCACAGTGGTAGAGAAGAGGAAGCTGGCTTTGGCCTCTTCAGCCCTCCTGACCACTGTGTAAGGGATGATAGAATCACCTGTTTCGTTATCAGTGCTGGGAGGCAGTTGGGTGTAGAGAAAGGTGTGGTAACAAAGTGGAAGATACTCCTTTACCACTCCCCCTTGTCAATTTGAAAAGTACTTCCAACAGCTGATCCATAAATTAGATATGCATGGAAGGAATAAATTCTTCCTTTAACAAGCAGATATCATAGGGAAGGGTTAATTTAAGTCTTCTATGTGAACATAATAAAAGTTATTTAACTCTGAGTTTTTTGAGTTTGACAATATCTACCTAGCACATAGTAGTTGCTCAATAAGTGTTTCTTCCCTTTTGTTTTATTCATTATTAAATACAGCAAATAACAGTTACCATTTATTAAATATATACTATATGCCAAAATATACTATATTTTATCCTATTTAAATCTATAGCAAACCTATCATGGTAGCATTATTTTATCATTTTAATTTTCATTTTATTTTTTTATTTTTATTTTTTAATGTTTATTTTTGAGAGGGAGAGAGAGACCACCAGCAGGGAAGGGGCAGAGAAGTGGGGAGACAGAGAACCCCAAGCAGGCTCTATACTGTCAGCACAGAGCCTGACGTGGGGCTTGATCTCAGGAACTGTGAGATTATGACCTGAGCTGAGACCAAGAGTCTGATGTTTAACTAACTGAGCAACCCAGGTGCCCCTTAATTTTCATTTTATAAATGAGAAAGCTGAGGCTCAGTCCAAGTAACTTGCCCAAGGTCACCTAGCCAGTAAAGAACTTGCCTGTCATTTTGATATAAGACTCCTGGTCTCCTAATACTTAAATGAAGTTTGTAGCAATGGGGGTGGGGGATGGGAGGTTTCATTAGGGCAGGGGAGGAGCTGTTTAATTTTGGAGGATACCTTTTACAACATGGGGTACTTTGAGGGAGGGCAGTATTGGGTAGGGGGACAGCAAGGGGCACTTTCCCTTTTGTTAGCCAAAGAGTGATAGAAGGCCCAGGGAGAATAGGGAGAGGGAGGCCTAGGAGTTAAGAAAAAGGATCACAGAATAGGAAGTAGGTGTCCTGCTTTTGTCATTTATCAGATTCATCTCCTGCCATTCCTAAGTTACTATTAGGGCAATAGTGTGGAGGTCACCATCACTACAGAACACAGTGCCACTATTAGAAGCATTCAGGAGAATTTTCCCTCTGGTATTATCACCATGTTCTGCTTCTCATCATCCAGCTTACTTTTATTTAGTAGACACCAGGAAACTTATATGTGGTTATACTTCCTTCATTGCTTTGGCTGCTAGGAAGCTCAGAGCGAAATTTGTGGCCCAGTTCTCATAACTGTAGGGGATCTTATGGTTTTCAGTTTACATGCTTTACCTTACTCTTGACTTCTAGCTTTCTACCTTCCTTTTTCTATTACTCCATTATATGTAGAGAGATATCTATCTATCGCCTATCTCTACCTACCTACCTACCTTCCTTCCTACCTACCTGATCATCCATCCTTCCTTCTATCCATCCATCCATCCATCCATCCACCCATCCAATCATCAATCTAGCTGCATTACACATACCTACGTAAGCTGAATAAATTGTGTGTGTGTGTGTGTGTGTGTGTGAGTGCGTGCTCATGCATGTGTGTGCATGTGCATAAGTGCTTGTGTGCAGGTCCGGGTCAGATTATTTTCTAAAATGTGATAATTTGGGAGATGTTTTGAGGATACCTTCTGCAACCTGACACCAAACTGTTGCTTGTATTTAAATTTTACTTTGCTAAGCATTTCTGGAAATTGTTTGCTTAAAGTAATCGAGTGCTTAAGAGTGGTGAGTTCTCATCTGTCTCTTGCCTTGTGATTTTGTGCCACCTCAGAGAGTGGTTTTGCTCCATGGAAGATGGCCTGCTCCCACGCCCTTCGACCATCATCTCTCAATCAAATGATGGATTTTGTCTATTTGTAGACAAATAGACACACAGTGCTGTTGAAAGAACATGCTCATGTTTCCAGCTCTAAATACATGCCTGGTTCCGGGTGCCTGGGTGTCTCCATTGGTTAAGCATCTGACTCTTGATTTCAACTCAGGTCATGATGGTGCGGTTCATGAGATCGAGCCCCACATTGAGCTGTGTACTGACAGTGCAGAGCCTGCTTGGGAGTCTCTCTTTCTCCCTCTCTCTCTCTGCCCTTCCCTTTCTCTCTCTTTCAAAAAATAAATAAGTAGACTTTAAATATGTCCCTGGCTCTCCCTGAGAGAACTGGCCTGACCCTTGTGCACAGGAAGAAATATACTGCTCTCCATAATGGAGCTTTCTGAAATCTTCAAGGAAGGTTCCAACCACACTCAGTTCAGCATTTGATTAGGATTCAGAGAGCCTAAGTTCTGACACAGACAAATAGGCAACTCTAAAGAATTATTTTAAGATGCCTAGTCTAAATAAGTCCAGAATTTAATTTTGTGGAAAAGCAGCTGGTGTTAAACCTGTGAAAGAACCTTATTTTTCATATTTGTATTTTCACTTGCCCAACATTTTATTTATAAAATTTATAAAATATATATAAAATATATTTATTTAAAAAATCCAATGATTTTTTAATGCCCTGGGCCTTGGGATTATTTTAAACTGCACTGTGTCTCAAGTTTATTATATTAATACAGCAAAATGTTTACTTATGGCCAAAGATCTTAACAGGAGAGCAGTATGAATCCAGCTAAATGAGGCTTTTCAAACATTCTAGACTTTAGAATTTGCTAATCTGACTCCTTGTGTTGAAGTCACCAGGAAATAAGGTCAGGGACCCACCTGGGTGTGAGTGTGAGGGCCCCGAGGAATGGACCTATACATTGTCAAGCATTTCTTCTTACCCTCCTTTACTTTATCTAGGACTTGTTCTCTAACAATTTCATACATATTTGTCTTTTCAACACCACCACAAAATTTTCGTGGGCAGGAATTTTGTCTACCACTTCTCATGGCACCTAGAACATTCTGTGCATGTAGTATGTGTGCAAATACACAAGGAATGTTTTCCAAATCAAACTTTCATTCAGTACAACATGTATTGAGCCTCTGCTATATGGGAGGCATGGTGCTTCTTGCTCTAAGGAACATGAAGATGAATAGGATATAGCCCCTCACCTCAAGGAACCTACTGACAGTGAAAACACAGTAAGTTTTCTGAGACATTCCTTCTATGATTTGTATTTGCCTCTTTGGAAGTAGAATGAGTAAATGGAATTGTACCTTGTTACTAAATTCTATATTGACTAAGGGTCACATTGACTGTGGTTGGAACCTTCCAAAGGCACATTTTCATCAGGACGGGCCAACGGGTGCATCTTGAGATGATAAGGAATGGAAGAGGATAAGATTTCTGAGTATGTGGTTACAGTAATATTTGTCAAAGCATGGTTCGCCAAATACCTGCATCTTAAATACTGCTGAATATACAGATTCCTGGATTTCAACTCAGATCAACTAAATCCAAATCTCTGGGTGTGAAGCCTTAGAATCCACAAATACTTCACTCTTAACAAATTCGCTCAGGTGATTCTGAAGTTTGAAAACCATTGCTGTAAGGGTTGGTGTAGTAAGAAATATGCCAAGGGGGTCATAACTGAGATGAAACTTAGCAATATGCTGTTGTTTCTCTCCTATCTCAATGTTCCCTAATCATTATGTACCTTCTGTAATGGTTCCACATTCCCTGGAAATAGACACGTCTGGGGTTATCACATTACAACTATAAAAGTAAATTTTCTAGAGGGTGAAGATCATTTATCTTTTGCAATTGAAGCATTCAGAGAGAAGAGTCGAACTGTACTACCATCCACACTCATATCACGGATGACTGGATGGACTGCGCTTTCCCCTGTGGTGTAGGCTGCCGAGGCCGGGGCGAGTACCCATGTCTTCAGGTGTTTGTGAACGTCACCCATTCAGGTCAGAAAGCTCTCCTACATTATAATGAAGAGGCTGTCCAGATAAATTCCAAGGTAATGTCAAGTTCATGTAATTAAAGAGTTCTAATTACAGCTGCCCTTCCATGCCAGACTGTCCCCTGCAGAGTGCAGTACCCAGGACCATCTCTGGCAGTAAACCCGTTTCCTTCCAGTGAACACCCCTACAGTGGTCAGATCGGGATAAATGAAGCTAAAGGCATTCTTGGAGGAAAAATGGGGGTTATAGAATGGAAAGGAATCATGCCAATTTCACACACTGGTGTCTGGAATTTACAGGCTGAGCCAGTGGACATAGTCATTTGTAGGCAGTTTTACTTGTGGAAGCCCAACTCCCCATTGTATCAAAAATGTTAAAATGTATTCAACCCATCTTACATCAAGTAAGCAATTTTTCTTATCAAAATAAATGTAGAAATTATTATAATTTTGATTTTAATACATTTCTTGATTGGTTCATATGATGTATAGTGTACATTCTCACCTAACTATGAAAGTTAGGTTGCATCAGATTAGCTGACATACTATGCTTTGTTGTCTTTACTTACTTAGGCACTGATCAATCTGATGATCTCGGTTTTCTATTTTGGATGCAATAGTTTTTAAGGTCTCAAACATTTTTGTAGACCCTAAGCACGGTGCCTCGAGTGCCTACTGGATATACTAAAAAACCTCAGGCATTTTTGAAAAAAAATCACCAGCTGTCATATCCCTTCTTCACTAGTTCTGCCACCCAGGAACCAAAGCCCATGTAGGACCCCTCTCCGTGGGCCTAGGGCAAAAGCTTCAACATGCTATCCTTTAGGGAAAGATTTTACTGTAGGAAATCAAGACAAAGATGATAGAGGCATTAATAGGTGTTGACAACACATAGTGAGCTCAGCAGATATTTGTTGAATGGACAAAGACCAAGGGGGCCTGCGTGGTCCTTATGAAGCTGGTCACTGCCTCTTCTGAAATATTTGTATTCTAAGAATCCCTTTCCACATTTCTGCATAGTGCCTGGAAATGGCCATATCACTCTGTGCCCTCCTGCCCACACTTCCCCATGAGCTTTACAACAGCTTCCATTAGCCTCTGAGATTGCAACTCTCCACGAATAGCTTCAGTCTGAAGCTCTTTCAGAATGAAAACTGTTGTTTAAATGCTTGGTTTTGGGGACAGTGCCCTCATCTTTCTTCTTCTTCCATATTCCTAGTGCTTTTACACACCCAAGTGCCACCGAGATAGAAATGATTTGCTGAACAGTGTGCTGGACATAAAGGAATTCTTTGATCACAAAAATGGGACTGCCTTTTCATGCTTCTACAGTCCAGACAGCCAATCTGAAGATGTCATTCTCATAAAAAAGTACGACCAGATGGTTATCTTCCACTGTTTATTTCGGCCTTCACTGACTCTGCTAGGGGGTGCCCTGATTGTTGGCATGGTGAGATTAACACAGTACCTGTCCCTGCTGTGTGAAAAATACAGCGCTGCACTCAGAGATGAGGTAGGTGGCAAAGTACCTTATATGGAACAGCATCGATTCAAACTGTGGAGTGTGGGGAGGGACAAAGAAAGGAGCAGAAAGATCTGAAGACAGTGGCCAGATTAAAGTCCTGGCCTTCAGATACCTGCAATTTTTGCACCTGTGGACCTAATGACGCCTGCTCGCAAACTAACCACGTCGAGGCAATTCAAACTAAGTACATTTCTTTTGGGAAACATTTTAAAAAAGCCTCACTATGTATTCCATTTATTCTATGAATACATACAAACTCACCATCTTTTTTCTACCCCACATTTCTTTCCACATGAGCCAAGGAAGTGCTTTTTGTCTCCACATGGCGAAATGAGCTCACAGTAGCTGTGCTTTATCTAATTTCAGCTCTAGCTGAACTTGTCTGCGTGGAAGTAAATGATGGAGGGTATCTAACCTATTGAGTACTGAACAGCCAGCCTAGATCTATGCAACACAGTTTACATCAAAACATTTCCCAAAAAAGTGCTTAGTGAAGAACAGGTCATTCACTGTTAGGAAGATAATAATCTGGTAATTTCAAAAAAATGTGGGCCGACCATTTTGCTTCACCATTCATGATAAAGGAAAGCTGCTCCTAGCAAATGGCACTGAGTTTAGAGTTCTCTGTACTTAACCTTGCCATATACCATGTAATTTTTCTTTCAGCAACATTCTCCTAGTTAATTATGCTTTCCATAAGCTCATTTCCTTCTTTGTGCACATTCTGGTGGGGGTGGGAGAGATGGCCAGAAACGTGAAGTAGGGAGAAGCTGTATTGGATGGAATTTAACATTCATCTCAGATAATCTGCAATTGTAGAAAAGTCCCACGTGGACAGTCAGCAAACATCTGTACTTTAATGACTCAACCCTGGTTATTAACTAATGAATGTCACAAGGCTCTCCCAACAAGTGCTTTCCAGAGTAAGCTGAATTGGGAATTGAAAACATGTATTTGTTCTGAAAACCAATGTGCCTCAAAGTATCTCTCCCATTTTACTAAAAAAGTTTTACATCACGGTCCACAGAAAGAATGAGACTTTGAAGCAACTTTTATATGCAGATGTAATTAAAACAGAAATTTTGATTCCAAGTAAATATTATGCCTTTTAGCAGTTAATTTCAAATCACAAATTACTGAAGAGACTGAATGATTAAATAGAGCAATATTGACTTGACAAGTAATGAACAATTTTGGTACTTTCTCCTCCTCCTAGTGTGGAATAGTAGAAAACGCATGTGTTTCAGAGGATTTATTTGAATTCATAGGTCATAACTACAGCTTTTCAGATACGTATCCCCTGGAAGTTCAGCTGAACTGAAATGAAGGTTCAAGCCTCTCTCTTCTCATTTATAAAATGGGGATAATCTCTTCCTTCATGGGGTTAAGGAAGAGACAAGGTAGAGTATATAAAACACCTTAGTTTCTTGCACCTAGTAAAAGGGCTCAAAAAATGTTAGATAAATTTTTTTTGCTAAGTTTCAATATTCAGTCAGCCTTATCCCTCTTTTGGGTATGTATCCAAAGGAAATGGAATCACTATCTCCAAGAGACATCTGTATTCCCCTGTTCATTGGAGCATTATTGACAATGGGCAAGATATGGAAAAAACCAGAGTCCATTCACAGATGAATAAACTGTGATCTTACACACACACACTGTACACACATATGTGAGGTGTGTATACATATACACAATGGAATATCATTCAGTCTTAAAAAAGGAGATCCTGCCATTTGCAACGGCACAGATAAACCCAGAGGGCATTATGCCAGTAAAATAAGCCAGACACAGAAAGGAAAAAACTGCATTTCACTTCTATGTGGAATCTAAGAATGTCAAATACATAGAAGCAGAGAGTAAGATAGTGATTACTGGGGGTGTGGTCAGGTAGGGGAAATGGGGAGATGTTAATTAAAATGTACAAACTCTGTTTTAAGATGAGGTCTAGAGATCTCACGTACAGCACGATTATGGCAAGAATACTATATTGAATACTGGAAATTTGCTAAGAAAGATTTCAGGTATTCTCATCACATAGACACACATACACACAATGTGAGGAGACGATACATTGATTAGCTTGACTATAATCATTTGCTGTACATGAATATCAAATCATGTTGTACACCTTAAATATATACAATTCTCATTAAAAAATAAAATAAATTCAGTCAGCCTTGGTACCTTTCACTGGACAGCCGGTTATAGGGCTAGCGTAGGGAGCTGTAGGAGAGCATTCCTTCCCCTTGTCTTGGCGAAATATAATATGCATTTAAGATTCAGAACGTGCTGCTTAAAAGGTTGCGGTAAATTATTTTGTATATACCAAAGACTTTCCTGAAATAAAAGAGATGTAGGCACACATATTTTAAATCATTCTACAAATTGAGATTCTGTAGATTTCTAAAGGGCAGATCTCTATTCCATTTCTTAGTAAGTTTTGACACCCATCTAACAACGTGCAGTTCTTGGGATTTTTCTCCTAACAAATTCAAAACCACTCGTCTAAAGCCTAAAAAGTGTGTGAAAGTGTGAAACCTAGTGTTGCAATTACCAGTTTTCCACTCATACAGTGCGGCTACTTGGTTCATCTCGTAACCTCATCTCAGGAAAGAGGAACATTATGCTTGAAGAACAAAGTCCATTTAGAATAATGTTAATTCAAAGTCACGCAAACCATTTGGCAAAGAAACAAAATGTGAGCAATCATTTGCTGTTAATTGCTTAGAAGTACAGAGTATCAACACTCACATGTATGTACTGGTCCAAGTACAGACTCCCCTTTTGCAAGGTTTACGATAACTGAAAGTAAAATCAGTTTGCTTCTAGCCCAACCTCACTTCTAGGTTCTGGTCTTCAACTGACTTGAAAAAAAGTCTGTCTGCACGTACAAACACATTCATACGTATATGTGTATGTTTCTGCTTGAAACACAAACATACAATTCTTTTTGCTTAAAGGAAATGAATATTCAAACATATTTCTCTAATATTCATTACTTTACTGGGGCAGAAAAATTGCTTTTAAGGCATAATAGTTTCAGGTTTTCAATCAACTATTCTTAGTTGTTACTGATCAGAACTCAAGTTCAGCTAAATTTTGATTATTAGCAACACCAGTTTGCTTGTAAGTATTCCAAAAAAATGGCAAAGTATAATTATCAGTTTTTTGTTTAAAATATGTAGTACACTAAGGACTGCTTAGACACCAGTCATTTTTTTTTTTTTTTTTTTTTTTTTTTTTTTTTTAATAAACAGCGTGATGTTACAGACTGCAAAGTTAAAAGAAAAGCAGACATTGACAGTTTCTGATGAGCACAAACAGTAAGTGCAGTCACAGGCCAAACATCTTGCTAGGAACAGCAAGACTGGGAAGAGGTCTTAAATTTAGTGACACTGTATTATTCTATATTCTCAGTACAATAACACATGCATCTTGCTGTGTCAAACCTTTTTGGGCCATCAGTAAAAGAATATGTAAAAACATTTTTCTCCTAATGAATGCAGTATACCACAGGACTTCAATTCATTGAATGACAAAATAGAAATAGATTTGCTACAATTAAAAGGGGCCAAAAGAGGGTGGTAGGGGCTGTTTTTGAAGCTTCCAAAGTCAACATTTGATGTGCTTGTAGTCTTCTTTTGGTAATGCCACATTCCTCAAGATAGTAAAGCGTTACGTTCCAAAAGGATATATTCTTTTAGATTGTATTTAACCCAAGGAAGTCTGAGGACTGAATCACATCAAAACTATCAATTGTATTTGACTTAGGTTCCGTAGCCAAAAGCGTTTCTAGAAACCACATGAAGTCCAAGCTCTCCAACCACTCTTCAGAACATATATTAAATGTGATAGGGGCTTTTTTTTTTTTTTTAATGAAATTGATAGATCATGACTACATTTGTAAATTCATACTTGAATAAGTTTAGTCTTATTAAAGATATTTTGAGAAAATATAAAACAATGAAATTTTTCTTCCTCCTTGCTTAACCTAGAAGGAGTAACAAAAATAAGAATCACCTAAAAATATACATGGCTCTTAGCATAACCACAAAATTATTGTAGTGACAGATTAAATAAGGTTTCAGATAAGATTTAAGACTTAACTGGCTTACAAAATGCATTAAGAAAACCTTTCCATACTTACCAACATGAAGAATGGAGTCTACTGTTGGTAGTGAAAATCAGTTACCTAAACTACACTAAACATACAATGGACTGATCCCCTCCCCCCGCCCACCAACCGCCTACTAAAACTCATATGTCATTGTGTAAAAAGTGAGAAAATTTCCTTATGGCTCATAACTGTCACTTTATGCTAACTAGCACGGCTGTAATATTAACATGTCTAAAACTAAGGAAAAGGAACGACGCTTCACTGATAAAAAGAAAGTGTAAAACCTTAATCAAGTGGAATATTTGGATGAAATAAGTTTATTTAAAAACTAACATCCCAACTCGGGAAACTCCTAATGAATTCTAAACACTTCTGAGCTTTAGAACCTGATGCTTACACCTTTTATGAATGATATTTCTTGACTAGGACTAGCGAGCAGTGTGTAGGCAAATAGAAATGTGTGCAGATATACACACACCAATTTCACTAATAATAACGAAAAGGAAGACAGCTAATTTTGAATGCCGAATTCAAGAACCTAGTACCACAAACCTGGCGCTGTAGCCTTTTCCATGGCTGGAGCAATGATTAAATTTTAACCAAATTTTTTTCTTAATGTCTCCAATGCCATTAAAAAAGGCATGCCAACTCTGACTTTTTATAAATCTAAACTACAGTGCTCTGGAAATTTCTGTAACATCAGAGCCTGGTATTGAATTGTGACTCATTTACTTTTTTTTCTTATTAACCTTCTGAGGTAGAGTTACCAATCTAATTTTATCAGGACCATAGTTATCTCGAGCTAAACCCCATAATCTTTTCAGAAAATGAAAATAACTTTGTAAAGAAAAGAAAAAAGGCTTTCCAGGCCATGGCGCGTAAGATACATTTATAATTTTAATGTAACAATTAAAAAATAAAAATGGTTTGTGTTTATATTTTAAAAAACAGCCCAGCTGTATTTCTCTGTCACCAATAATTGTTATCTGAGGATCCTGTCCATGCTGAGTTTTATACTTCAGCCCTCACAATGCCATCCTTGAGGAAGAGTTATTTCCCTCCTGGTATGCACAGTATACTCACAGCTTTCTGCCTTGTCTTTCGAAGGCCCCATCTAAGGCTTCCCTTAGAAGGGCCCCATCTGAGCAGGATGGGCACGAAGAATGTAATTCATTCAAACAGACTCCCCCTCTTCTTCTGCCCCCTCCTTCCACATTCCCCTCTTCTCAAAAACATCTGAAGTATGAAAGTTGTTTTTAGATTGGAGAAGCACCACAATCCATTAACGCCGCATAGGGTCTTTAAACTCAATATTTTAGTGATGTCTTGGACATCAAAATCGATTTTTAAGGTGGATTCCAAGTATGTGGGTCCAGCCCAGGTCTGCAGTTTGTGTAGACATAGAAACAAAAGTCAAAACATTCAGAAAAGGTTAACCTGCTGACTTTAAAATAATGCTGGAAATCAAATTTTTTTTTTTTTTCAAAGAGTTGGCAAGCATGGGCTATTGGGTCAGAATAGGAATTAAATGGATTTATAAAATCGTTAACAAACAAATCCAAGTTTATGTGTTGTGAAATTTCCATGGTTCTTTTAAAACAGATAGGCTGCTCATAATTTTTTTATGATGCTAGATCGCTCAATTTTTGATGGAAAAAGAATACAGATGGACTGTGTTTTACCTATGTGAAAATCACCAATCCATTTAAAATAAAATCCAAGAGGGTATATACATTCTAATCAAGTCATTGATTATTTTCCTGATTAATAAGAACTACACTTTACACAAAATACTTTATCAGCAGCTGTTTTCATCAAAAACCAATAGTCATAGTTTCACAGTTGAAAAAATTACACATTAAAATATTTTACAATTCATTGTATATTCACCAGGTTCCCATTTCCTAAAGGGCTTATAATATAAAGCAGATTAGAAGGGAAAACCTCAAAGTTGATTACTTTGACACTGAGTTTTACAGAGGACACTAAGAACCACAAAAAGCTTAGGTTCTATCAGAAAATAGTGACCAAATTCCATTCTTCTTTAAAAAAATCCAATTAGAAACATCTTTTTTAAAAACCAAATTCTACAATATGATTAACAGATTTCAAATTAACAGCAGTCTAAAAATCTTCAAAATAAATGATTCTGTATAGCTGAGAATATGATAAAAAGTTAAAACATGATTTTCAGATTATATCTTACTAGAATGTGTTTAAAATTGTTTTATTTTCTTTAGGTTCTTTAAACCTGCTTGGTTTTTTTTTTTTCCTCCGAAAGTCATTGAAGGAAGTTATCTCTCAAGTGACCAAATGAGACTGTCGAGTCAACAGTGGGTTATACCACATTCAGTGACAAGAATGGTCGGCCACAGGAACTGACCAATCCATTGGCGGGGG